>NW_027556180.1:72310181-72312681 GCF_003287225.1 Phascolarctos cinereus
TATATATATATATATATATATGTATATATATATATATATATGTATATATGTATATATATATACATATATATATATTTATGTGTAAGTTATGTACTCATACTTCTATATTAATAACTACATGTTATAGACCTTACATAAAATAGGAATTAAACAAGAATGAAATATAGTCAAAATAACACTTGATCATCCAGACAACAGAGAATTGCCTGGGTCACATGTGACTCTCTGATTGATTGATCACTGACTCTTGGCTCAGACAGGAGCTACCCTAGGTGACTCCAGGACCCCAATTTGGAGACCAGTGACCTAGATTATGGTAAGCTTATGGTTCTGACAGGACATTCAGATCAAGGTATCCAGCAGGTAACAACAACAATAATGGCTAACATTTAAACAGTGCTTTAAGGTTTGTAAAGTGTGTGTGTGTGTGTATACACATACATACATACACACATGCATATATACATATATACATATATACATATGCACATACATGTATACACACATATACATATATATTGTGTTTTCAAAAAAAGTGTCATAGCAGAATTGACTGTATGTCACAAGTCTGATGTAACAGCATCTTATGGCATTTTGGGAAATTTTCAGTTATTTAGGTATCTGATTGAATTATCTCTCTGCCTAATGCAGAGCTATTAACAAAGTCTTTACTTGCTTTAATGACAATTTAATCCTGCAAAAGATAGAAGGACTAATCAATGAGGGGAAATATTATTTTGTATTTGATTCTTACAAACAAGGAGAAAGTGGTGTTTTATATATACATGAGAACCTGATTTATATATATATATATATATATATATATATATATATATACATATATGTATATATATACATATATACATATATATGCATATATATATAACATACATATTATACATAATATATCATATATACATAAACATATATGTATACATTCATATAAAGTATATATATAATATATATATATATTTGTGTGTGTATGCATAATTTCTTTTGATCTTGACAAAGACCCTGTGAAATGTATTTATTTTAGAGATAATAAAACAGATGCTAGGATAAGTTAAGTTAGATGCACAGGATCACACATTTATTAAGTGCCTGAGGAAGGCACTTCCTTCAATAAGAAGTTTCTCTGACTCTCAGTCCACTATGCCACCTGGATGGCTAAGTAGTTATCAATATTGTGCTGGAGCTCAGTAAGGAGAAACCTCAGGGTTAGAGGAATATATTTGAGAGACATTTGCATAGAGATGATAGCTGCATTTGTGAAAAAGAATAAGATCATTAAGAAAAGGTACAGAGAGATAAGGTGGGTGAGGACAAAGCTTTCAAGGATTACTACATTTAGGGGACAGAAAGAAATTAGAGAGGAGATAGACTGGTTAGAGAAGTAGGAGGAAACTCAGGAGAGTACAATATCACAGAAACCAAGGGAAAAGGGGATTTTTAAGGGGGGGGGGACAGATGCATCAAATGCTACAGAGGTCCAGGAAAAGGATATCTATTGCCTTGGGAAGTCAGCTGTTTCCAATGTTGTAATATTATGAATGAGCTAGAATTGGCATAGAATAACAGGTCAGAGTTGGAAGAGACCTCAGAATCTGTCAATATGAATCTATTAAGCACCTACTGTGTGCCAGTCACTGTTAAGTATTGTGGATACAAAGAAAGTCAAGGTCCGTGTTCTCAAGCAACTCACAGTCACATGGGGGAGCCAACAGGCAAATAACTATGTACATCCCAGAATTATACAGTATAAATGGAAGGCAATATCTGATGGAAAAGAAAGTGATGAAGGTGATTAAAGACTCCTGAATTAGGGGAATTTTGACCTGAGTCTTGAAGGAAGTGAGGAAAGCCAGGAGGCAGAGGTGAGAAAGGAGAGCATTCCAGGTAGAATTTTATAGGCCTCTTAATCTTAACTCCTTAAAATTTGTTTTTCTAAGATTTAGCGTACTTGTCATATAATGCTCACTTTTCCTCTCTACTGTCAAAAGTTAAAGCTGGAATGGACACATCCAATAAGGCTACAATAACTTTCATCTCAAACACCACTTTGTCCTTGTTGGTAAGAATCAAATGCAAAATAATCATTTCCCTCATTGATTGGTTCTTCTGTCTTTTGCAGGATTAAATTATCATTAAGGCAAGTAAAGACTTTGTTAATAGCTCTGCATTAGGCAGAGAGATAATTCAAGCAAATGCCTAAATAACTGAAAATTTCTCCAAATACTATAAGATGCTGCTACATCAGACTTGTGATATAGTCAATTCTTCTATCACACTTTTTTTGAAAACACAAATTGGTTTCAATGTGACTGATAAATTATTGAACAATTTGAGAATAACAAGAATTTCAAATGTGCTTATGTGCACTTTCTTTCTCTAAAAGCAGTGAAGGGGGGTGGAGCCAAGATGGCGGAAAGTAGTGACTTGCTTGAGCTCTCCCCCAAATCCCTCCAAATACCTATAAAAAATGGCTCTAAAAAGATTCTAA